>NC_092257.1:13847912-13850412 GCF_036320965.1 Panulirus ornatus
AGCCTAACCTAACCTAACCTAACCCAACCCAACCCAACCCAACCCAACCCAACCCAACCAGCCTAACCTAACCTAACCTAACCTAACCCAACCCAACCCAACCCAACCCAACCCAACCCAGCCTAGCCTAACCTAACCTAACCTAACCTAACCTAACCTAACCCAACCCAACCCAACCCAACCCAACCCAACCCTAGCCTAGCCTAGCCTAGCCTAACCTAACCTAACCCAACCCAACCCAACCCAACCCAACCCAACCCAACCTAGCCTAGCCTAGCCTAGCCTAGCCTAACCTAACCTAACCTAACCCAACCCAACCCAACCCAACCCAACCCAACCCAACCTAGCCTAGCCTAGCCTAGCCTAGCCTAACCTAACCTAACCTAACCTAACCCAACCCAACCCAACCCAACCCAACCCAACCCAGCCTAGCCTAGCCTAGCCTAACCTAACCTAACCTAACCTAACCCAACCCAACCCAACCCAACCCAACCCAACCTACCTAGCCTAGCCTAGCCTACCCAACCCAACCCAACCCAACCCAACCCAACCCAACCCAACCCAACCTAGCCTAACCTATCCTAACCTAACCTAACCTAACCCAACCCAACCCAACCCAACCCAACCCAACCCAACCCAACCTCAGCCTAGCCTAACCTAACCTAACCTAACCTAACCCTAACCTAACCCAACCCAACCCAACCAACCCAAGCCCAGCCCAGCCCAGCCCAACCTAACCTAACCTAACCTAACCTAACCCAACCCAACCCAACCCAACCCAACCCAACCCACCCTAACCTAACCTAACCTAACCTAACCAACCCAACCCAACCCAACCCAACCCAACCCAACCCAACCTAGCCTAACCTAACCTAACCTAACCTAACCCAACCCAACCCAACCCAACCCAACCCAACCCAACCCAGCCTAACCTAACCTAACCTAACCTAACCAACCCAACCCAACCCAACCCAACCCAACCCAACCCAGCCTAGCCTAGCCTAACTACCTAACCTAACCTAACCCAACCCAACCCAACCCAACCCAACCCAACCCAACCTAGCCTAACCTAGCCTAGCCTAACCTAACCCAACCCAACCCAACCCAACCCAACCCAACCCAACCTAGCCTAGCCTAGCCTAACCTAACCTAACCTAACCAACCCAACCCAACCCAACCCAACCCAACCCAACCCAACCCAACCTAACCTAACCTAACCTAACCTAGCCTAGCCTAGCCTAACCTAACCTAACCTAACCCTAACCCAACCTAACCTAACCAACCCAACCCAACCCAGCCCAACCCAGCCTAACCTAACCTAACCTAACCTAACCTAACCTAACCTAACCCAACCCAACCCAACCCAACCCAACCCAACCCAACCCAACCTAGCCTAACCTAACCTAACCTAACCTAACCCAACCCAACCCAACCCAACCCAACCCAGCCTAGCCTAGCCTAACCTAACCTAACCTAACCCAAACCCAACCAACCCAACCCAACCCAACCCAACCCAACCTAACCTAACCTAGCCTAGCCTAGCCTAGCCTAACCTAACCTAACCCAACCCAACCCAACCCAACCCAACCCAACCCACCCAGCCCAGCCCAGCCCAGCCTAACCTAACCTAACCTAACCTAACCTAACCCAACCCAACCCAACCCAACCAACCCAACCCAACCCAGCCTAACCTAGCCTAGCCTAACCTAACCTAACCTAACCCAACCCAACCCAACCCAACCCAACCCAACCCAGCCCAGCCTAGCCTAGCCTACCTAACCTAACCTAACCTAACCCAACCCAACCCAACCCAACCCAACCCAACCCAACCCAGCCTAGCCTAGCCTAACCTAACCTAACCTAACCTAACCCAACCCAACCCAACCCAACCCAACCCAACCCAGCCTAGCCCAGCCTAACCTAACCTAACCTAACCTAACCCAACCCAACCCAACCCAACCCAACCCAACCCAACCCAACCTAGCCCTAGCCTAACCTAACCTAACCTAACCCTAACCCAACCCAACCCAACCCAACCCAACCCAGCCTAGCCTAGCCTAGCCTAGCCTAACCTAACCTAACCTAACCCTAACCCAACCCAACCCAACCCAAGCCCAACCCAACCCTAACCTAACCTAACCTAGCCTAGCCTAGCCTAACCTAACCTAAGCTAACCCAACCCCAACCCAACCCAACCCAACCCAACCCAACCCATCCCAGCCAAGCCCAAGCCTAACCTAGCCTAACCTAACCTAACCCTAACCAACCCAACCCAACCCAACCCAACCCAACCCAACCCAACCCTAGCCTAGCCTAAGCCTAACCTAACCTAACCTAACCCTAACCCAACCCAACCCAACCCAACCCAGCCCAGCCCAGCCTAGCCTAGCCTAGCCTAGCCTAACCCAACCCAACCCAACCCAACCAACCCAACCCAGCCCAGCCCAGCCTAGCCTAACCTAACCTAACCTAACCTAACCTAACCCAACCCAACCAACCC